>NC_057802.1:143271549-143292777 GCF_018294505.1 Triticum aestivum
GGGGTGGCGGCGGACCGGCGGTGGGGAGTGGTTTCGGGGCGGGCGGGCCGACGCACCGCTGGCCGCGGGCGCCGGGGGGCGGCTATTTGGCCGGTGGTCACTAGCGGCTCAGGGGGGTGGAGGTTGAAGATGAACTGCAGGCCCTTGATTTCATATCCAACGGCTAGAAGATCGACTGACCAGAGATGAAAAAGTCAGTCGACTGACGTGTTGTCGGCGTCTTGGGAACGGGGGTCCCCAGACTTGCCTGCCTGCGGCCCACGGCGTGGCTCCACCAGCGGCCCTGTACGGCCCATCTTCACTAGCAAACACTCAAGACCCTCGCGAGGGGCCAAGCCTCGCGAGGCGGGCGACGCAAGACCTCCTCGGGGGCGGCCTCACCAGGCTGGCTCACAAGGGGCAGAGAGATAAAGGCAAGGGGCACCTCGCGAGGTTCCTGTGACGCAAGCCATGATGACCGGGGCCAAGCGGGCGCTAGGTGGGCGCCAGCGCGCGTAGTGTCCTCTTTTCTTCTTTGGTGCTAAAGAGGCAAGCGCAGGCGAGGAGTCCCGAGGCATCATGCAAAGGTTTCCATATCGGTGCAACGAGACCAGACCAGCAGGACGACAGGACGGAGGTCACCTGGAGCCCAAGACGGCGTCACCACCAGAGCCTTTGGTAGGCGAAGACCACCTTTAGTCAGGATAACTTGTACTAGTTGTCTCCCTTCAAATTTGGCCGTTGTGACATCCCTTCCCGCCAGCATTTGGGAAGAGGACCAGGGCCTCTATACATAGAGCTAGCCATCACAAGTAGGAAAGGAGAGGCAACGGATCCGAGGACCATTCAGATCATCCTCATCCACACAAACTCACCAAGCACAAGAGCACCTCTCCTCAGGAGGCTGTTCTTCCCTTGTAACTGTTCATCCTCAGCCCAAGAGGCAATCCACCACACCACACTGGAGTAGGGTATTACACCACATCGGTGGCCCGAACTAGTATATATCTTGTGTCCCTTTGTTCTGCGAGTTCGACGCGCTGAGCCTTGAGATCACGGTGAGGGAGAGTGCTTGGGGGAGGAGAGATCTTCGTGCACACCCCAGTGTTCGAACCTCGAAGATTTTGCCGGAACCCGAAATCCGACATCTGGCGCGCCAGGTAGGGGTGCGCCGAAGCCTTCCTCCCGCCGATCCGCGTCCCATCGCTCCATCGCATCCATGGCGGACGCACGTCGAGCCCGCGCTGAGCGCCAGGCCGCCCTCGCCGCCCGTGTCGCTCAGACAGCCCCTGTCGGCGGGCCTCCCCGTCGTTCCCCGTCACCCGCCGCCAACGCCGCCACCGGTCTGGCGGGAAACGAGCAACAAGCGTCCTCGCTGCACCCCTCGGTGCGGCGGGATGGCCGTACTGCCACTCCGTCGCTGACCCCAACCCGCTCATCGTCTCACACTCATCGCGCTCCCACGGCCGCGCAGGCCGTGCTGCTCATGGCACGCGAGCTCCCGCGCTACCTCCCGGTCGACGACCTCTAGGAGGACTGGTTGGAACGCATCGCCGAGCTCATCAGCGCCGCTAGGGGCTCCCCCACACCCTCCCTCTCGCTGCCTCACCCTCCGCCAGCTACGGGCGACGTAGCTCACGGAGCACCTCCACCACGTCCGCACCAAGACGGCGCTCTGGCGCCAAGGCGCGCGGCCCCATGGCATGACCCACCGCGTCAGGCGCCCGCGCTAGAAGAAGGAAGCTGGCAAGAAGTTCCCCGGCTGCAAGAGAATGCTCCCGCGCTCCCAGCGCCACTGCGACAAGACCGCATGCCGCCTGCAGTGGCGGCGCGCGGACATCAGGGGCAGGCTCCGCATCAGCAAAGGGCCCCGGTGGCCACAGCAGGCTGCCGCGCCTTCACTCCGGAGCTGCGTAGCGTCGTCTGGCTGGGCAAGTTCAAGCCAGACCTGCCTCCTCGCTACGACGGCACCCCCGACCCTGCGGAGTTCTTGCAGCTCTACGAGCTGAGCATCGAGGCGGCCAACGACGACGAGAAAGTCATGGCGAATTGGTTCCCCATGGCTCTCAAGGATCGTGCTCGCTCGTGGCTCCTGAATAAGGATTGCAATGGGTAGGGTATGGGGCGGATAAAGCAATACCATACCCATACCTGTGTAGTCAATGGGTACAAAGTTCTACCCATACCCATACCCATGGGTATGAAACTTTACCCATACCCATACCCGACGGTTACGCATACCCATTGGGTACCCAATGGGTAGATCAAAAAATACATAAGTTATTCGCAGTTTTATATTCAACTATAACACTTTTGACAAAAAAAACATTGATCTCAACTCAATAACAAATAGATGAGTACATGACAATTATCTCAATTCAAATTGACAATTGGTGACAAGTTTAACATAGGTTCACAATCTTATGACACAACTTTAACATAGGTACACTTGTGAATCACGGGTAAGGTTCACATGTCAGTATAAATGGGTAGGGTATGGGTATATCCATGGGTAAAAGCCTATACCCATGCCCTATCCATGACTTAACGGGTAGGGTATGGGTACAACCCATGGGTATAAAATTGTGCCCATACCCTGCCCATGCGGATACGGTATCCGCGGGTACCCGTACCCATGGGTAAAATTGCCATCCTTACTCCTGAACCTGCCCCCGGGCTCGATCGCCTCCTGGGATGAGATGCACGACCACTTCGTCGCCAACTTCCAGGGCACTCGCGACCGCCCTCCGGCCGCGGGTGACCTGCGACGCATCAAGCAGCAGCCAGGAGGGACCTTGCAGAAGTCATTTCCGCGTTCGTCGCCAACTTCAACAGCGTTCGTCTCAAGATCCCCAAGGTGACGGATGAGGCCATCATTTCCGCGTTTTCTGATGGCGTCTGCGACGTCAAGATGAAGGGGGAGCTCGCCATCCATGAGGAGTTACGCACGGCTCTGGAGCTGTTCAACATGGCGACCAAGTGCGCGAGAGCCGAGGAGGGGCGCCTTTCCCTCCTCGAGCTCCCAGCTACCGACCCGAAGGAGAAGAAAGCCAAGGCCAAGGACGTGAAGCGCAAGGGAGTGGCCGTGCTCGCAGTGGAGACAGATACGAAGCGCGGTAGGTTCAAAAGCAGCCGACCGTTCTGCGCCTTCCACAACGTACACAGCCACAACACCAACGACTATTAAGAGCTCAGGGCCATTCGAGATGGACGCTTCGGTCGACGCCCCGAGCGCAATGATCGGGGCTACGGCCGAGGAGGAGGACGAGGCGGAGGACGCTGGGATGATCGCGGCCCCCGCCAGGAGTGGCGCAACCGGCCTCGCGAGGACCGCTGGCATGACCAGCCCCGTGAGGGCGCCTGGAGGGATCAGCCTCGCGAGGACCGCCCTCAGGGCAATGTTGGTCTTCCTCCACTGCCGCCACCACCAAGAAGGAACGACGACCACCATCAGGACGAGGGGGCTGGGGGCTTCCAGGAACCGCGTGCTATCGCCTGCATCTTGGGCGGAGCTCAGGCCCCAGTATCTCAGCGTATCTTCAAGCAGTTTGCTCGCGAGGTGAATGCAACCCTTCCCAGGCTTGAGGCCACGCGCCCGCTCAGGTGGTCCAAGTGCGCCATCTCTTTCAGCTCGGCGAACCAGCTCAAGTGCGCGGCCACTGCTGGCGCCCTCCCGATGCTCTGCTCACCCGTCATCAGCAACGTACAAGTCACCAAGACCCTCATTGACGGCGGCGCAGGGCTTAACGTCATGTCCGTCGATACATTCAACAGCCTCCAAGTGCCATACGATCAGCTTCAGCCCACCAAGCCCTTCTCGGGAGTGACTGATGGCTCCACCACCCCGATAGGGTAGGTCCGCCTCCCTGTCACCATTGGACAGCGCGACAACTACCGCACCGAGCTCATCGACTTTGACGTTGCTCACATCTGTCTGCAGTACAATGCCATCCTCGGGTATCTGGCCCTGGCCAAGTTCATGGCAGTGACCCACCACGGTACAACATCCTCAAGATGCCAGGAAGCGGCGGGATCATCACAGTCCCTTGCGAAGAAAGAGATGCGGTGTGCTCCCTCGAGCGCGCCTTCCAAGCCGCGGCAATCGAAGACCCTGACGGCAAGGGCGCGTACCCTCCTGCGGCCACCCCCAAGAAGAAGAAGCAACTACTCCGTACAGGGCCTCAGGGGAGCGGTGCCTCTAGCGGTGCCACATCAGGATCGGCACCCGCGCATGGGGCGCCTCCCTCCTTCGCATAGGAAGGCGCGCCCGGCGCCCTCCTCGGGCAGGGCTCAGGGGCTCTCTTCTGGAGGGCCTCATACCTAGCCAACATCACGAGGGAGGCGCTCGGGCACTATGTGGAGGCGTGCTTTGCAGCACGTCTTCCTCAGGGGGACCCCGGGCAAGGAGCGCCCGACGCTCAGGAGTTCATCGCCAAGGCCACTCAGGAGCTGCAGGATGCAAGAGCCATGCGCGGCGGCCACCTCCCACCTGGCGCAGCTCCCCATCCAGGCAAGGATGGCGGGCTGCGCGTCTGCATCGACATCCGAGGGCTCAACAGAGCCGCATCTCAGGAGCGCTTCTGGCCTTCGCGCGTGGGACGTTGTGAGGGCCCACCTCACAGCTATGTTTGCATGCCATTCGGCCTGCCGGGCATGGCGGCCGCCTACCAGCGCAACCTGGTAGGGGTGCACTGAAGCCTCTCTTCCATCAGCAGACCTGCCAGCACTCTGCAGCACCGATGTCCGGCGACCTGAGGGCCGACGCCGACCACTGGGCAGCTTGGCCAGCCCGGGCGGCGTCGTCCGCCCAAGAAGACCTCAACCCCGCGCTCCAGGCGGCACACGCACCGCCAAACGCTGCGGGGTGCGTGCGGTGCAGTCCGACGCCGTCCACCCTTACTCCGCGGCATGCGCGGGCCGCCGCAAGGGCCTCAAGCTATGCTGCAGCGATGACATCGCACACCCGACGGGAACAAGCGAACATGAGGGCCGCGCTCACAGTGGCGCGGGAGCTGCTGTGATGCCGACTGATGGGAAGCGGCCGAGATGCGTTGCTGGAGCGCGTTGCCGAGTTGTTGGATGCCGCAGCCAGGGGTACGCCGCCTTTCTGCTCCTTGCATATGCCTCAGGCTGCGGCCGGATCGCACGGTGGGCCTCGTCGTGCCCGCGTGCTCCCGGGCGCACCAGGAGGTTTCGTCGGCATCGACGCGACCAGCGGCGCCGGACACCCAACCGCACGTGTGCCTCCCCCGGTGGGCGCAGGCGTGAGCATTGCCACCCACGGTCCTGGCAGGATGCCGCCCTACCATCCTCGGAGCGGCGCGCCGGCCGGGCGACGTGGAGCGCGGGGCACTTCAGCGAGGTTTCCGGGGCGACGACTCTGGAGGCCTATGTGCCCCGCATGATGGACCAGGAGTACACGCCGGAAGATGACCCCGGCATGTTCCTCGAGCCGGGTTGGGAAGAGGAGACGCTGGAAGTTGAGGCCTTCCAGGAGCCACCCCGGAACGTCGCTGACCATGCCGGCGACAACAGCTACAGGGTACCACTAATCTCTCAGGAGCAGGCTTACACTAACCATGGGTCGCAAGTGAATCAGGTCAAAACAGTGGACGACGGCCCTAGCACGGCAGCCTCCGTTTCACCAGGGGAAGCGCAATGGGGGCTGCGTGGGAGGAGCCGGGAGCAAGGCCCCTCCCCGCATCACACGGAGCAAGGCGTTGCCCGGAGGTAGGCCCTCTGTCGGGGAGGCACTGGCGAGCCTTCCCCCCGGCAGAGGGCCCGTGGTCGCCGAGGGCGCCGCTAGCGTCCCCTTTGCCCCTTGGCATCGTCCTGGTTTCCGGACGCCCCAACGGTGGTCGAGGGTGGTGTAAGGCAGGGCCCTCGTCTGGCGATATGAAGCAAGGCTCACACCTGTGAAGGTCTCCGCTCGTGACACTCTCACGTAATAATGAGTGGGGCTGTACACGCCCCGGAGTCTCAGGAGTGCCGCCCTCAGGCCTCGGGGGCTCCCTCCCATGTCCTAGTGGTAGCACTTAGCTCTGCGCTGGTGAGAAGACTAGACTAGGTGCCGGACGCGGCTTTTCATTTGCTTTCCGCAGTTGGCTTGCCCCTCTTTAATGAAAATTTGCTTTCTGGTGTTCCTTGATGGCTTGGTTCCATCGCCTTTGGCCTCCTTTTCTGCCCTCGGTTCCTCATTTTGACCCGTACTCTCCCTCGCATGCCTCGCGAGGGGGCTGGACAGGTGCCCTCGTGAGCATTTTTTCCTGTTCTTCACGAGGCACCCGCGCTCGAGCTCGCAAGCTGGCGCACCTCTCTCAATCCGTGCCCCTCGGGTACCGCGATGCCAAGCGCTGGGTCGTGGCCGGCTGCGCCTGCGACCAGGGCTCGGAAGAGTAAGAGTTTCCTAACGAATTTGTGCAGTTCCTAGACGCCTCCCAAGCCAAGGAGGACTCGCCAGGTACTGGGAAATGCACGCCTCATGAGGCGGAAACTACTTCGAGCGAGTCAAGCTAAGTTATTCCTACGTGCCTACATAAAACGTCGATGCTGCAACATGACACAGGAACGATAAACATAGCATAGCAACTTGGAAATCATGGTTCATTGCACGCCCCTGTGGGGCCCCATACTTGTCTCTCTTTTAATGCAGGAAGAAAAGGAAGAACGAAACAAAAGTGGCGCGCGCTCCCGCAGCAGTTCGCGAGGATGGGCCCATGGCGCTCTCCTGGGCTCAGCCAGACCCCTCCTCGCGCTTCACTGGGGCACGGCGACGAGACAACCCGCAGCCACCCTCGAAGCGGGCGCGGCGGCTGCTCGTAGCCGCCGCCGCTGGAGCTGTCGCTGGAAGAAGAGTCGACGTAGCTGGGCGAGCCATGGCCGGCGCCAAGGACAAGCGCACCTTCACCCTCGTCGCGGCCATCACCGAGGCTGAGCACCTCACCACCATCGTTGTCCTCAGGGCAGCACCCGACGCGGCGACCATCTTCCCCAAACACCCTCACATAGAGGGCCACGTTGCCATCATACTTAAAGTGGAGGGTGCACTGCCGGCCCAGGCCGCGCGCGCGGGCAAACGTCTGCCAGCCACGAGCCAGGGCTACATTGCCCGCAACGAAGACCTCGACCGCGACCCATGAAGCCTTGCTGCAGCAGCCGTCTGCCTGCAGCCAGAGACCGCCTGGACCCGTGGCTGGCAGCTCACAGGCAAAGAAGCGCGGGAGCTAAAGCCAGGTGCCAGCCGGGTTCTCTGACCACATGACGAACTCCGGCAGCACCTCTGCCGAGTGGAAGCACGGACGGGGAGGCCGCACGACCATGGCGCGCCTTCCCTCATTGATGGGGCTGCCACGACCTGGACGACTCCCACCGTGTGAAGAGGCGCGGCCGCGGCCGCGAACGGCCACAGCGGGGGCCGTGGTGTGCTTGCGGGGACGGCCGCGCCCCCTCTTAGGCAGCCGTGAGCCGGGCCCCTCCTGGCGGGCCTTCCCCTTTTCTGTGGCTGAGAACCTCTTCGCGGGCGCCATGGGTGTCGCTACTAGCAATGAAGCAAGGGAGAAGAAGCAAGCGGAGCAGGAAGAGATGAGCAACGGGATCTCCGCCCCCCTCCTCATTTATAGTGGGAGAAGGCCAACTGGCGATCCCCACGATCACAGGTAATGATATTTTTTCTCTGCATGCAGCAGGGACTCGTCAAGTCGGGCTGTTGCCGAGGCAGCGTGGGAAAGCGGAGATGCCCACATCCAATCAATCGCCACGCGTCAAACGAGGCCGCAGGCTGTTGGGGTCTGCGGCGCTCCACACTTGCCCCTTGGCTTCGCCTCGAAGCCAAGTCCGAGCGCGCCTTGGGCCCGGGGGCTCTTGTCGGCGTCTTGGGAATGGGGGTCCCCAGACTTGCCTGCCTGCGGCCCACGGCGTGGCTCCACCAGCGGCCCTGTACGGCCCATCTTCACCAGCAAACACTCGAGACTCTCGCGAGGGGCCAAGCCTCGCAAGGCGGGTCACGCAAGACCTCCTCGGGGGCGGCCTCACCAGGCTGGCTCGCGAGGGGCAAAGAGATCAAGGCAAGGTGCACCTCGTGAGGTTCCTGTGACGCAAGCCATGACGACCGGGTCCAGGCGGGCGCCAGCACGCGCAGTGTCCTCGTTTCCTCTTTGGTGCTAAAGAGGCAAGCATAGGCGAGGAGTCCCGAGGCATCGGGCAAAGGTTTCCATATCGGTGCAACGAGACCAAGACCAGCAGATGACAGGACGGAGGTCACCGTGGAGCCCAAGACGGCGTCACCACCAGAGCCTTTGGCAGGCGAAGACCACCTTTAGTCAGGATAACTTGTACTAGTTGTCTCCCTTCAAATTTGGCCTGTCGGTGTCAAAACCGCCGGATCTCGGGTAGGGGGTCCCGAACTATGCGTCTAAGGTCGATGGTAATAGGAGACGGGGGACACAATGTTTACCCAGGTTCGGGCCCTCTCTATGGAGGTAATACCCTACTTCCTGCTTGATTGATCTTGATGAATATGAGTATTACAAGAGTTCATCTACCACGAGATCGTAATGACTAAACCTTAGAAGTCTAGCCTGTATGACTATGATAATGAATCTCCCCCCTCCGAACTAAGTCCTCCAGTTTATATAGACACCGGGGAGGATCTAGGGTTACACAAGGTCGGTTACAAAGAAAGGAATCTACATATTTGGTTGCCAAGCTCGCCTTCCACGCCAAGGAGAGTCCCATCTAGAAACGGGTGCAATCTTCGGTGTCCGTATCTTCACAGCCCATCAGTCCGGCCCATGGCTAACAGGTCGGACGCCCGAGGACCCCTTAGTCCAGGACTCCCTCAGTAGCCCCTGAACCTGGCTTCAATGACGAGGAGTCCGGCACGCAGATGTGTCTTCAGCATTGCAAGGCGGGTTCCCCCTTTCCGGATATTCCACAATGGTCTTCGGACGAACGAGTTCGGCTCTGCAACACGAGTAGCATATACTTCCATAGAGGGCATAATAATTCATAAGTCCAATCCCCTGGCAACTTTTTAGGACATCACGTCAGCCCGGTCATTATTTCGAACCGTTTTTTCGCCCGCCGTTCCAGGTTCCGAGACGCGGTTGTCATTGACACGTCTTATCCAAGCGAGATAGTGTCCCCTTTTTAAGGGATTCTTTATCGACACGGACGTGTGTAATCCAACCGACCTTTGGGTTCAACCCCTTGGGAATAGGCAAGTTTTTAAGTTCCAGGAGTAGGCGCTTGCTATTCGCAGCCTTTATAAAGGGGTTCAGACCCGTCTTTCTTCTCCACGCTTGTCTCTTCCTCAACTCCTGCTACCTTGAGTTCCAACACCCAGGTTTCAATCGCCACAAGCCTCAGTCATGTCCGGATCCAGCCGTCAAGGCCGATGGGTGGCTTCTACTGTCATAGAGGAGGATATTGTGAAGCTTCAGGCGGCAAGATATCTAACCGCGGAAATCCTCCATTGGCTTCCAACGGAAGGGCAGGTTATCCCTACCCCTAGATCCGGCGAGAGGGTCGTGTTCGTTTCCAACTTCCTCCGAGGGTTAGGGTTTGCCCTTAATCCCTCCGTCCGGGGGCTCATGTTCTATTATGGACTAGATTTTCACGATCTCGCCCCGAACTCTGTTCTTCTTATCTCGGCGTTTATCGTCACGTGCGAAGCCTTCCTCCGCACTTTGGCTTGTGGCTCAAGACCTTGAATGTGAAGCCGCACGTGATAGAGGGGAGGCAAGCGGAGTGTGGTGGTGCCGCAGTGAGCAAGCTTACCAGTGCAGTTTGGCTAAAAGGATCCTTCACAGAGTCTTCCGACTTATGGCAGCAGGAGTGGTTCTACATCACCGAGCCCCGAGGCTCCAAGTGGGCAGTTGTGCCTGTGTTCCGATCTAGCCCCCCAATTCAGCTTGCATCATGGATTAATAAAGGGTTGGACTGGGGATCCGTTGATGAAGTGTGAACTCTGCAGAGTCGCATCCGAAGCCTCATCGAGAGGGACATCGACCTTGTCAACGTCATTCAGGTAATGTTAGTCCGCCGGACTCTGCCGTGCCAACGACGGCCTCTCCGTATGTGGGAGTTTAATCCAGAGGGGCCACAGACTCTTCAGCACTTCTTCGGCACTACGCACGAAGGAATATGGAATTTATTTTTTAGGAAACGAAAGCAATGGCCGGACACCACCAAAGATGTCAGCCTCGACTGCAACCATCTGGACACCCCGGTAAGTACTCAGTTTCCGAACACCTTTTAGTCGAGCATCCCGTAATAAGATACTGAGCAAATCATTTTTTCCAGGGATGGATAAAGAAAGTGGAACGAGTTAGGTGTCCGGCCCCCCTTCCCGAAGACTCAGTGGACGCCGTGCTAACAAGGATGCTGGCCCCGACACCGTACCAGGTGTCTATGAAGGAGGACAGGAACAAGAAGACTGGAAATGACCCTTGTTCTGGAGATAAATCGGACACTGTGTCCGGGGAAGTCAAAGTTTCTTCGCCCAAAGACAAAGGTGCAGGAGAAGAGAACATCCCTTCTCCCCATGGCAAGAAAAGGGCCGCCTCCGAAGCTTGGGAGGAGAAGTCTCCCAAGAGGGGCAAAATGCCATCGTCAGGCGGCTCGAGCTTGGCGAGCGACGTCGTCGCACAGTTCCATCATGAGGGTAAACCTCCAACCAAATCGTAAGTGAGGCAGGGTGCTTTAGACATGTCCCGCTCCTTTCCTGTTATCGAAGTAACATCTAATATATATATATATATATATATATATATATATATATATATATATATATATATATATCTTCACAGTTCGGCGCACGACTTTCCTCAAAAATCCTCTTCCTCGGGAGATCTTCTCCCAGAGATGATGGAGAGCGATACGCCTCCCCCGACCTCCTCGCCCAACAGGGCGGACGACTTCGAGGTGTCGTCGCGGAGGGTTTCTCCCGACCGACAAGTAGTGCGGGGGGCGAAGAAGACATTACCCGAAGGTGGTTTTTTTGTTCCCCAGGGTTCGGGGGCCAACAAGGAAGGTCCCGGACTATCCGGTTTACAGCCGGAGATGATTCTGGAGACGAGTAAACGGACTCTTTCAGAGGAAGGCCGTACTCCAACAGCGGCTTCTGAAGATCCGGAAGCGCCGGACATGTTGACGAGCATGCTGCGACAAGCGTCCGTCTCATAGGAACACTGTACCCTGATGGGTATGGTAGTCGAGAGGGTTCTGTCTGTGAAGGACGGATTGAATGAAGCCTTCACGAGCCTGGTGAGAGGCTTCGAGGATTGTGATATGATTTTCCCAACTGTGCTTTATTCACAAAATGCACCTGTGTATAGATAGTAGCCCCTGAGACTCGGATTGCCTTCCCAAGGGAGACGATCGGAGGATCAAAAAGATATGCTCAGGTAATAATCTGTTGTAATTGGAACACAGGCTGTTTCCCCCGGACAACTGTCCGGACTACAGAGGTGGCCGAGCTTCAGCGGAAGCTTGATGTGGCAGGGGATGACCTTGCATTGATCAACAGGCATCTTGACGAGTCGCAAGGTATGTGTTTGGGGCAGTTATTGCACATACGTGCTTATAACATAAGTGTGACGCTAAAAATTGTATACTGGATATGCATGACTGCAGATTGTGCCGCCGCCGTTGAGATTCTTCGGGCGGAGCTAGCCCGGGCCAAGGAGCAGGCCCGGTGTAGTAATGCGGCTGCCGAAAAGGCATCGTCCGAGTTAAAGGCCGAACAGGCTGCTCGACACCAAGACGAGGAGAAAATGTCCATGATGGCGCTCGATCTGAAAAATGCTGCTGGCCGTTGTGAGTTCCTTGAGAAGGAAAATAAAGCCAAGGCAGCTGATCTTGAAAAGGCCTCACAAGAGGCGAAAGAAGCGCGGTCCGAATCCAGAGCGGCCCGGGAGGAGATACGGTGAGCTGGGGAGATTGTGGCTGGTAACCCCTTTTTATTAGACACTAAGTTCGGCGATCCGAATTATGCACTTCTGAATCAAGTGTGGAGTTCTCCAGACGCGTTTTTGGATTTGCCGAAGAGTTCTTCCGATGCGGCGCAATTTTATCAGGCGCAAGAAGGGTATGCAGCGGAGAAGCTTTTTTTGTCACAATTCAGTGCGTCGAAGCGTCCACTGCTACTGAACGAGCAGATGTCCAAGTGGGCCGAGCTTCACAGGATATCCGGTACTGCCATGAAGAATGTCGTAATCCGGCTGTGGCCGAACGAGCCAATTCTGAATAGTTATTTTGGTTTGGTGCAGCGACTTGTTGAGGCAGTGCCACGTGTTGATGCTGTTAAGCGGTCAGCGTGCATTGAAGGTGCGCGGATGGCCTTTGCCCGTGTCAAGACATATTGGGGGAAGATGAAGGCCATAGATGTTGCGACTAAGAGTCCACCCAAGGGCAAGGACCAGCACGCGCCGGAGCATTATTTCGAGGATGTCTTAGAGGTTGCCCGCTTGATAGAGGGTCAATGCTCGAAGGACATAATATTCGAGTGAGATGTATGGGAATTGTAAAAGACAATTTTATAACCAATCTATGCTTATGTTTTGCCTGAGAGCTTTTGTTCCTCCTATGTGGCCGTTTTTTTATATAATCTGAAAGTTTTCCAGTCGTCGGCTTCAGCCCCCTCGTAGGAAATACGGGGGTGTTCGGAAAGGCATTTGATCACTCTTGACCCAACGTCTTGGTCCATGAAGGAGGTGTCAATGTGGCGAACCAGGCAATCAGACTATAGGGCGTTAACACTTTCACTTAGCCATAGGAGTTTTATGGTGGGTCTACGATATAGCCCCTGGTATGTACGCGGCTTATTTTTAATATGATGCGTTACATATTTGATCTGAAAAAGATCCTTCGTATGACACGGAGAGAATCGTTAAAGATTCCGATAAGTCGTCGAGTGGTTGACCAGCTCTCGCCGCATCATGACAGTCAGTTTTCGGCTTTCTCTACTGAGGTGCTTGACCAGATGAACCGGAAGCATAATCGTAGTAGTTATCCCTTTACTACCCTAGCCCATAGAGCGGAACGTAGGGTAGCAAGCACAGGAGCCGGGCAACCCAACTATTGACCCAAGACATGATTCGGAGCTCATGCATATAAGGCCAAAACTCGCGACGCCGAAGTACGCTGTAAAGCTGTTCGGACTTGTCGGCAACTCATTTGTTCCCATACCGAGCCCCTGGCAAGTTATGTCGAGGTGTGTGTGTGAAACAACCGCAGGAGCAAAGATTCAGGTCGTTTAAGAAAGAGTCAATACTGGACACTGGTTACTTTTACTGGGAGCTGAGTGATATGCCAATTCCTAATGTATAGCTAACAAAGCTGCGACCCGGGCCATTTGACATGCCAGGGGTCGAAAGCTAAGGAGAAAGGAATTTTTCAGGCTCGAAATAGAGAGTGTGGTCTACAAAAAGTTATTTTAGACCTCCTGTTGCACGTCTGCGCCGCCTGTCCTCGGTTGATGGACTCCTTGACAGGAGTAACCCTTGGGTGATTGTATGAACCCGAACTCTGATGGAGTCCGCGGGGTGCCCGGCCCTTGAGCTACCTATGGGGGGATAATAAAAAGAGAAAGGCAGTTAGAAAAGTAGGGGGAGGGTTATTGGAATGCTTACAGGCCCACCCGTATTATGCTTCCATCGATGCTCAGGGTATTTTAAGTGCATAATTATGTATGCGTGGTACCCACTTCAAAGGCATATTGGGCGAACGGCGGAAGCCGAATTTCTAGTCCAATATGGACATTGATCGGTCATGTTGAATGGAGACCGGCGGCTTAATGGCCGATGCAGTATGCGGCGTGATGAGGCCGCTGTGTAGTTTGGCTGAGATGGCCGTAGTATGATTTCCTTTACAGAGGGAGTGTTCCGCGTGCTCACCTCTAGGGGTGTGTGTCACATGTACCATGTTTACCGTTTTTACTTCGGGGGGAAACTGCTTCTGACCCCCGTTGTTCGGTTGGTGAGTCTCTTTGTCGTCGCTATCACCGGGCGGTCTCCTCCCCTTGTGTTCGGCGTTGAGCTTGCTGGCCTGCTTGAAGACCCAACAACTTCTATTGGTATGATTAGCTGGTTTGTTGTGGTGGCCGTTAATCTAGCAGGGTCGATCTAATATCCTGTCTAAATTGGAAGGTCCGTCTCTGTTCGCCTTAAATGGCTTTTTCCGTTAACCGGGTTTGGGACCGCTGAATCCAGCGTTAACCGCTGTGTCGCGCGTTCTTTCATTATCACTGCGACGTTTGTGTTTGCTGCGTCGTGGCTTGCCATTGCCGTCTCGGACTTCCGAAGTGCTCGGATCGCTGGCGTTGTTGCTTCTATGAGCGAGCCAGCTGTCTTCTCCCGTGCAAAAGCGGGTCATCAGAGCGGTAAGGGCTGACATTGATTTTGGTTTTTCTTGACCGAGGTGGCGGGCAAGCCACTCGTCACGGACGCTGTGTTTGAAGGCCGCTAGGGCTTCTGCGTCCGGACAGTCGACGATTTGGTTCTTTTTAACTAAGAGCCTGGTCCAAAGCTTCCTGGCTGACTCTCACGGCTGCTGGACAATGTGACTTAAGTCATCGGCATCTGGTGGCCGGACATATGTTCCTTGGAAGTTGTCGCGGAAGGCGTCTTCCAAGTCTTCCCAGCTGCCAATAGAGTTTTCTGGCAGACTGTTTAACCAGTATCGAGCTGGTCCTTTGAGTTTTAATGGCAGGTATTTGATGGCATGGAGGTCGTCGTCGTGGGCCATGTGGATATGGAGGAGGAAGTCCTCGATCCATACCGCGGGATCAGTTGTTCCGTCATATGATTCGATATTCATGGGCTTAAACCCATCTCGGAACTCGTGTTCCATTACTTTGTCTGTGAAGCAAAGAGGGTGTGCGGCACCTCTATATTGGGCCACCCTGCGACGAACCTCCGATGGAGTCTGTCTGCTATTTTCGGCCCGGGCGTGGCTAGGTTTGTCACGTCCGAATAGGCACGTCCTCGCGATCTGTAGATCGATCTTGTATGTCCTGCTCTACTGTCCAGGCCCTGCTGAAGGTCGTATGTACAACCCCGAGCTGTTTTATTTCCGCCCTTACGGCGAGGTGGGGCGGTCTGGTGTTCGGCTCGAGCTGCCGCTTTATCCCGACCGCGTGGTGGTCGGTCGGCCGCGTTGTGAGATGATGGTACGGGCTCCAGCGCCTCGTCATCGAACTGTGGTAGCAATTTGCGCTTTGGGTAATTTTTGGCTGTGCCACTAAGGCCGTATTCCTCGGCGGCCAGGACCTCGGTCCATTTATCATTGAGCAGGTCTTGGTCAGCTTGAAGCTGCAGCTACTTCTTTTTCAGGCTCCTTGCGGTGGCTATTAGCCGGCGTTTAAAACGCTCCTGCTCGAGAGGTTCCTCAGGCACGATGAAATCCTCGTTGCTGAGGCTCTCCTCCTCCTCGGAGAGTGGGAGATAATTATTGTCCTCCGAGTCTTCGTGTATGGCCTGTTCATTAGGGCTAACGTGTCCGTCTTCCCGTTCATCCTATTCGGAGATTGCCCCAACATGGTCTTCATTGTTTTCGGCATCGTCCGAAGTATTGTTTTCTTTGGTGTCGGTGTTGTTGTCTTTTGCACGACGTGACTTAGAGCGGCGCCGCTGACGCCGGTGTCTGGGCTGTGCCTCAGGAGGTTTGTCCTTAACTGAATCCTCTTTGTCGTCGTTGTTAGTTTCTTTAGGTGTATCCACCATGTATACGTCATACAAAGAAGTGGTCGTCCAGCGTCCAATAAGCGGCGGGTTATGGCCCTGCTCCTCATCGGCGTCGTCGTCCATACCGTTGATTTCTTCGGAGCCGTAATCAAGCACGTCGGTTAAGTCCTCGACAATGGCTATGGAGTGGGTGGCGGGTGGGAAGAAAAATTCCCCATCATCAGCCCCTAGTTTGAACCGGACATAATTCGGCTGTGAGTCTCCCGCCAAGGACGGGCTCTTTAATGAGTTTAACACATCGCCCAAGGGCGAGTACTGAAAGATGTCTGCGGCGCTGAATTTGAAGATCGATAACCAATCGAGCTCGGCGTCCGCAGGCGTACGCGGTTCGAGACTTATGACCGGAGACGATTCCGGAATTCCAGTAACGCAGACGTCCCATGAGCTTAAGTCTGTGTGCGGCTCCAACGCCGAAGGATCCGTGGCCTCCGTGGTGGGGTTGAGCTTCCCATCCTTAGATGGCATGATCTCCTCCGGGTCTAGGGCCGGAGCAACCATAGGAACAATCTCCTGAGTGTGGTCCGGTGATAGATTTAGATCATGTGCATCGGGGTGACAGGGAGCGGCCGCTGCGATCTCGAATCCAGTGAACATCAAGTCTCCGCGGATGTCTGCAACATAGTTCAAGCTTCTGAATCTGACTTGGTGGCCAGGGGCATAGCTGTCGATCTGCTCCAGATGGCCAAGCGAGTTGGCCCGCAGTACGAAGCCGCCGAACACGAAGGTCTGTCCAGGGAGGAAGGTTTCCCCTTGGACACCGTCGTTGTTGTCGATTGAAGGCATCATCAAACCTTTTGACGACGGCACAGTGGAACTCTCAATGAAAGCACCAATGTCGGTGTCAAAACTGGCGGATCTCGGGTAGGGGGTCCCGAACTGTGCGTCTAAGGTCGATGGTAACAGGAGACGGGGGACACAATGTTTACCCAGGTTCGGGCCCTCTCTATGAGGTAATACCCTACTTCCTGCTTGATTGATCTTGATGAATATGAGTATTACAAGAGTTGATCTACCACGAGATCGTAATGACTAAACCCTAGAAGTCTAGCCTGTATGACTATGATAATGAATCTCCCCCCTCCGGACTAAGTCCTCCGGTTTATATAGACACCGGGGAGGATCTAGGGTTACACCAGGTCGGTTACAAATAAAGGAATCTACATATTTGGTTGCCAAGCTCGCCTTCCACGCCAAGGAGAGTCCCATCTGGATACGGGTGCAATCTTCGGTGTCCGTATCTTCACAGCCCATCACTCCGGCCCATGGCTAACATGCCGGACGCCCGAGGACCCCTTAGTCCAGGACTCCCTCAGTGGCATCCCTTCCCGCTAGCATTTGGGAAGAGGACCAGGGCCTCTATACATAGGGCTAGCCACCATAGTAGGAAAGGAGAGGCAACGGATCCGAGGACCATTCAGATCATCCTCATCCACACAAACTCACCAAGCACAAGAGCACCTCTCTTCAGGAGGCTGTTCTTCCCTTGTAACTGTTCATCCTCAGCCCAAGAGGTAATCCACCACACCACACTGGAGTAGGGTATTACACCACATCGGTGGCCCGAACCAGTATAAATCTTGTGTCCCTTTGTTCTGCGAGTTCGACACATTGAGCCTTGAGATCGCGGTGAGGGAGAGTGCTTGGGGGAGGAGAGATCTTTGTGCGCACCCCAGTGCTCGAACCTCGAGGGTTTTGCCGAAACCCAAAATCCGACACGTGTAGCCTCATCTGATGCTGCTACACAACCAGCTGCCCCAACTCTCGCACCGCTGCTGCTGCTGCTACTGCTTTTCTGCTACTAGTGCGTTCAGTTTCGAGAGCAAATTTCAGTTTCGACAGTTAAGTTCAGTTTCGACAGTTAAATTCAGTTTCGACAGTTAAGTTCAGAGATGAGCGGCTGATGTATTTTACTTCTAGCACATTTTGGTTATGTATTTTACATCATCTATTGGAGATGCTATTAGAATTTCACTCAGGTTAACGTTGTCTCTCCTGTCCTGCTTCAGCCTCGGCGTTGTACAACTCACCGGAGCTGCTCCAATGACGAAACCCTCCATCACAGCGGAGCAGTACCCCGGGCTCCATCTCAAGATGCCTAAGATCTTCTTCCCCTCCTCCGACAGCCAAGTCAGCCGGATCATCCTCACCGACCAACCCAGTCACGCTGAGATCAACATGGCTTCGCCAAAGAGGTTGTACACTTACTTGTGACGCCCCCGATTTGACCGTACACTAATCATGCACGCAAATGTGTACGATCACGATCAGGGACTCACGGGAAGATATCACAACACAACTCTAAAACATAAATAAGTCATACAAGCATTATAATACAAGCCAGGGGCCTCGAGGGCTCGAATACAAGTGCTCGATCATAGACGAGTCAGCGGAAGCAACAATATCTGAGAACAGACATAAGTTAAACAAGTTTGCCTTAAGAAGGCTAGCACAAAGGTAGCAACGATCGAAAAGGCAAGGCCTCCTGCCTGGGACCTCCTAACTACTCCTGGTCGTCGTCAGCGGCCTGCACGTAGTAGTAGGCACCTCCAGTGCCGTGGGAGTCGTCGTCGACGGTGGCGTCTGGCTCCTGGACTCCGACATCTGATTGCGACAATCCGGTATAGAAAGGGGAAAAGAGGGAGAAAAGCAACCGTGAGTACTCATCCAAAGTACTCGCAAGCAAGGAGCTACACTACATATGCATGGGTATATGTGTAAAGAGGCATATCAGTGGACTGAACTGCAGAATGCCGGAATAAGAGGGGGATAGCTAGTCCTGTCGAAGACTAAGCTTCTGGACATCTCCATCTTGCAGCATGTAGAAGAGAGTAGATTGAAGTCCTCCAAGTAGCATCGCATAGCATAATCCTACCCGGCAATCCCCTCCTCGTCACCCTGTTAGAGAGCGATCACCGGGATGTATCTGGCACTTGGAAGGGTGTATTTTATTCAGTATCCAGTTCTAGTTGTCATAAGGTCAAGGTACAACTCCGGGTCGTCCTTTTACCGAGGGACACGGCTATTCGAATAGATAAACTTCCCTGCAGGGGTGCACCACATAACCCAACACGCTCGATCCCAATTGGCCGGACACACTTTTCTGGGTCATGCCCGGCCTCGTAAGATCAACACGTCGCAGCCCCACCTAGGCTCAACAGAGAGGTCAGCACGCCGGTCTAAACCTATGCGCGCAGGGGTCTGGGCCCATCGCCCTATGCACACCTGCACGTTGCGAACGCGGCCGCGAGCAGACCTAGCAACCCACACGATCACGGCGGTTACGTCAAAGCGGTCCAACACAGCGCGCGCCACTCAGTCGCTGACGTCAAAAGAGCTTCGGCTGATACCACGACGTCGGGATACCCATAACTACTCCCACGTAGATGGTTAGTGCGTATAGACCAAATGGCCAGACTCAGATCAAATACCAAGATCTCGTTAAGCGTGTTAAGTATCTGCGAACGCCGACCAGGGCCAGGCCCACCTCTTACCTAGGCGGTCTCAACCTGCCCTGTCGCTCCGCCACAAAGATCCACTTGCGGGTACTCCTACGAGCCGACCCGACTTTAGTCATCACATGTGTCATGTATATAGTATATAAGTATATGCCCGTGATCACCGCCCAGGTGATCACGGCCCGATAGTATAGCACAGCAGACGGACAAGAATGTAGGGCCACTGATGGAAATCTAGCATCCTATACTAAGCATGTAGGATTGCAGGTAAAGGTAGTAACAATAGTAGCAAGGATAGGCTATGCATCAGAATAGGATATTGAAAAGCAGTAACATGCTACACTACTCTAATGCAAGCAGTAGAGATTAGAGTAGGCGATATCTGGTGATCAAAGGGGGGGCTTGCCTGGTTGCTCTGGCAAGTAGGAGGGGTCGTCGACTCCGTAGTCGAACTGGGCAGCAGCAGTGTCGGTCTCGTAGTCTACCGGAGAGAAGGGGGGAAGAAACAGTAAATACAATGCAAACATAAGCATGACGATGTGTGACATGACAATGAGCGGTGCTAGGGGTGCCCTAACGCGACAGTAGGTGGTACCGGTGAAGGGGGGGGGGAACATCCGGGAGGTATTCCCGATGTTTCGCGTTTTCGGACAGACGGACCGGAGGGGGAAAGTTGCTAGTTCGATAGGTTAGGGAGGTGTGGTGGATGAACGGACTGCGTATTCGGATTCGTCTCGTCGTTCTAAGCAACTTTCATATAGAAAACAATTTCATCCGAGTTACGGTTTAAAAGATATGAATTTTCAAAGTTTATTTGAATTTCTGGAATTATTTATATTCAGAAAAATGAATTATGACGTCAGCATGAGGTAATGCTGACGTCAGCAGGTCAACTGGTCGGCTGACCAGTCAAACCAGACAGGTGGGTCCAGTGGGACCCACATGTCAGCCTCTATTAGTCTAATATCTATTTAAACTAATCTAACAGTATAATTAGAGGGGTGGGCCCCATATGTCAGTGAGTGATTAGTTAAAATAATTATTTTTATTTATAAAACATTTTCTTTTTAATTTTCTTTTTTAGTTTTTGCGGCGGGGCCCGCATGTCAGTGACTGGGCCTGCCCAGTCAGCAGTTGACTGGGTCAACCCAGTCAACTGGGCCCGTGGGGGCCACTGGCAGTGACCCAGGGGTGGGGCCCGGCCGGCCACGTCGGCAGGGCACCGGAGAGGGGCTCCAGCGAGCTCCAGCGCGGCGGCGATGCGCGGGTGAGCTTCGGGTTTCGCCCACAGTGGGTTTGCGGGGGCGGGGCTGGGCGCGTACGACGCGGCTCGACGTCGCGCGTCCAACGGCGGTGGCCGGAGGGGCTGGAACGGCCGGAGACGTGCGCTACGAACTCGCCGGCGGCGAGGAGCTACGGGTGCCCGAGGGGAGCTACGCTAGAGCGCGCGAACGGCCGAACTAGCTAGCTAGGTGGGTGCGGCACGGTGCGGTCGGGCTAGCGGGCCAACGCCCGTGACCATTTGGTCACCGGAGACACGCCGGCGGCGAGCTCCGCGGCGTGGCTTTCGGGCGCGCGGGGAAGTAGCTACGGAGCGCGAGCGAGCTAGCGGAGAGAGGGAGGAGGTAGAGGAGCTCACCGCGCGGCGCAAGAAGGGCCCGTGGGTGCTTAGGAGCAGCAGGTCGTCGCCGGGGAAGAAGGGGGTCGCCGGCGTCCGAAGATGAAGGCGAGCTTGGTGCGTTCGTTGTAGGGGCTCCGGTCTCCAACGGGCTGCACCAGACGCAGCAGCGGGCGACGGCGGTCCTTGGAGACACCTTGGGGCGGCGAGGCGGGCACGGTGGCCGTGTGAACGACGGTGAACGGCGGCGAGCGCTCTCGGGCAGAGGGGAACGGAGGGGAGAGGGAGGGGGATCTGGCGGGGAGAAGGCGCAGAGGCCGAGGGAGAGCGGGGGCGAGTGGGAGAGAGGCCCGAGGAGGCGGGGGAGCTGGCGCCCTTATCCTCCCCGTCGCCGGCGAGGGGGTGCGGCGGGGACGGCCACTGTTCCGTCCCG
>NC_057802.1:143293116-143302175 GCF_018294505.1 Triticum aestivum
TTTTCTGTTTTATTTCATTTAAAAGTATTTAGACATTTTATAAAAATGTGTTTTCTCCACCATAATTACCAGTGTATTATTTAGAACCCACTGGACATTTTTGTTTGAATTTTTGAAAACTTTTATTTTCCACTTTAATTATATTTGAAGTTTGAACTAGGAGTTTGAAAAGGAAGGTGATCCAAATGTGATCAAGCCCTGTTTAGCACATGATTAGCTTAATCACAGGGGGTTACTGTAGCATGATTCTCAGGGTGTTACAAATCTCCTCCACTACAAGAAATCTCGTCCCGAGATTTAGGAGGTAGAAGGAAACAGTGCGGGGTATTCTTCGCGCAGACGATCCTCTCGTTCCCAAGTGGCCTCATCTTCAGAATGGTGTGACCACTGGACTTTGAGAAACTTGATCGCCTTCTGACGTGTGCGGCGTTCAGCTTGGTCGAGAATGCGGACCGGATGCTCCTTATAGGAGAGGTCTTGCTGCAATTCGAGCACTTCGTGATCCACCGCTCGGATTGGATCCTTGAAGCAACGGCGGAGCTGTGACACATGGAACACATCGTGAACCTGAGAAAGGTTCGGCGGTAGTTCTAGTTGGTATACCACTTTTCCACGCCTTTCGAGAATAGTGAATGGGCCAATATAGCGAGGAGCTAGTTTGCCCTTGATCCCGAAGCGGTGAGCACCCTTCATAGGTGTGACTCGAAGATAAGCCTTTTCGCCAGGTTGATAGACCATGTCTTTATGATGACGGTCATACTGACTCTTCTGACGTGACTGAGCAGTCTTGAGATTCTCGCGAATAATGCGGACTTGTTCTTCGGCATCTTGGATAATATCCGGACCAAAGAGTGGACGTTCCCCAGTTTCTGACCAGTTCAGGGGGGTTCGGCACTTTCGTCCATATAACACTTCGAAGGGGGCCATCTTCAGACTAGCTTGATAGCTATTATTATAAGAGAACTCAGCATATGGGAGAGATTCCTCCCATTTCTTGCCGAAGGAAATAACGCAAGCTCGAAGCATGTCTTCGAGAACTTGATTGACGCGTTCAACTTGTCCTTGCGATTGAGGATGAAACGCAGTACTAAATGACAGATGAGTGCCCATAGCTTCTTGGAAACTTGCCCAGAATCTTGAGGTGAATAAGCTGCCACGGTTTGAGCTGATAACCAATGGAATACCGTGGAGTGAAACAATCCTGGACATATAGAGCGTTGCCAACTGGCTAGCAGTGATCGCTTCTTTGACCGCCAGAAAATGTGCAACTTTGGAAAGCCGGTCAATGACGACAAGAATAGCATCATTACCTTTCTGCGATTTGGGAAATCCAGTGACGAAGTCCATCTCAACATGGTCCCATTTCCATTCAGGAATAGAGATAGGTTGCAGAGTTCCAGTAGGCCTTTGATGTTCTGCTTTGATACGACGGCAAACGTCACACTCAGCAACATAACGAGCAATGTCTTGCTTCATATTAGTCCACCAGAATCTTTGACGGATGTCTTGGTACATCTTTGTACTACCCGGATGGATACTTAGAGGCGTATCATGAGCTTCTTTCATAACTTCCTGTGTCATATCCAGGTTTTTCTCTGCACATGGCACCACTAGGCGGCCCTTGAAGTATAGGGTGCCATCTTCAGAAATGGTGAAGGATGAGGGCTTTCCTCCTGCGAGGTAGCGCTTAATCTTGTAGGCTTCAGAGTCATACTTCTGTAGCCTTTTGATGCTGTCCTCGAGATCTGGTTTAGCAACTAGGGTATTGAGGGAACCCTGGGTAACAACGTGGAGGTTCACCTTGCCAAATTGTTTAGGAGGGGGAGCAAGTGCACCCGGAGGAACAATATGGAGGTTCAGCTTCCTGAATTCTTCAACAAGCGAGGGCTGAACTTTATGAACCTGGAGGTGGTTGCAGTAAGACTTGCGGCTCAAGGCATCAGCCATTACATTAGCCTTGCCTGGCGTATAGGAAATACCCAAGTCAAAGTCTGCAACAAGCTCCATCCATCTCTGCTGACGGAGGTTCAGATCTGGTTGAGTAAACAGATACTTCAGACTTTGGTGGTCGGTGAAGATCTCGCAACGATTACCGAGAAGGTAATGTCGCCACTGCTTCAGCGCATGAATGACAGTAGCAAGTTCGAGGTCGTGAACTGGGTAGTTCTCTTCGTGAGGGCGCAATTGTCGAGAGGCATAAGCAATCACTTTGCGGTCTTGCATTAGGACACAGCCTAACCCTTGACGGGAAGCGTCGCAGTAAATGACGAAGTCCTTCTTAGTATCAGGTGGAGCTAGAACTGGGGCAGAAGTCAACTTGTCTTTGAGTGCCTGGAAACTTTCCTGACATTTGTCTGTCCATTGGAACTTGACACCCTTATGCAACAGGTTAGTCAGAGGCCTGGCGATCTTAGAGAAGTTCTCGATGAATCGACGGCAATAGCTGGCGAGACCGAGAAAACTTCTGACTTGCTTAACGTTCTTGGGAGGAGTCCAATCAAGAATAGCCTGAACTCGCTCGGGGTTGACGGCAATACCATCCTTAGAGATGACATGCCCGAGATAGGTTACTTCGGGTAGCCAAAATTCACATTTAGAGAACTTGGCATATAGTTGATGTTCTCGTAGCTTTTCCAGCACAAGACGAAGATGTTCAGCATGTTCTTCTTCGTTCTTGGAAAATATCAGGATATCATCCAGATAAACCACGACGAACTTGTCGAGGTAATCCATGAATATGTAGTTCATTAGACGAGAGAAGGTGGCTGGAGCATTGGTTAAACCGAAAGACATGACGGTGTACTCATATGAACCATAGCGAGTCACGAAGGCGGTCTTTGGGATATCCTCTTCGCGAACACGGATCTGGTGGTAGCCCAACCTCAAGTCGAGCTTAGAGAACACTGACGAACCCGCCAGTTGATCATACAGATCATTGATCCGAGGAAGAGGGTATTTATTCTGAATGGTAGCTTGGTTTATAGGACGGTAGTCTTGAACCAATCGGTTAGTCCCATCCTTCTTCTTGACAAAGAGAGAAGGTGCTCCCCAAGGAGAGCAACTTGGACGAATGAATCCTTTGCGAAGAGACTTGTCGATTTCCTCCTTAAGCTCAAGGAGTTCATGCGGCGGCATTTTGTAGGGTCGCTTGGCTATAGGAGTGGTGCCTGGTTTCAAGTCGATGATGAATTCGACAGCTCTAGCAGGGGGAATCCCTGGAAGTTCTTCAGGGAAGACGTCGAGGAATTCACGCACGACGGGAATGTTTTCAATGCCCTCGAGTGGTGCAGCGTTCAATGCATTCAATGCATAGAGCCTTGCCTCGGCATTTTGCACCAGATGGGCTTGGTAAGTAACTATCTCATCTGAAGGGTGTAGCAGATGGACGGTCTTAGTGGTGCAAACGATTGAAGCAGTATGCACTTTTAACCAATTCATTCCCAGAATGAGATCAATGCTACAGGACTTCAGTACGATGGGAGAGACAAGAAATTCCAGTCCTTCAATTTCAACAGTAACATCGCGACTAACCATAGAGGTTTGGCATTGGCCCGCAGGGGTGTGTACCACTAGCAGAGTGTTTATCTCTTCGTAATGAATGCCATGCAGGAATGCAAATTCTGCTGATATGAATGAATGGGATGCTCCTGTATCAAATAAAACGGATGCTGGTACTGAATTTACGAGGAGTGTACCCATCACAGTAGCAGGCTGGTCTTGAGCTTCGCTGAGATCAACGTGGTTGGCATGAGCACGACCTTGAGACTTAGCATTGTTGTTGCGGGGCTGGTTGTTACCACGGCCAGCTGCTGGAAGGGCCAGTTGATTCTGATTCTGATAGCAGTTCCTGGCAAAGTGACCCGGTTGACCACACTTGAAGCACAGACCATTATCGGGAGTGGGAACAGGAGCCCCAGGTGGGGGAGCTGGTAGCTTTGACTGCTTAGATGGTGGAGGAGGCAGACGCGGTGCAGCATAAGATTTCCTGGGAGCAGGTGCATTTGGACGATACATGCTGCTTGGGATCCATATCTTACGCTTCTGTGAGGGCGAGCCCGAAGATGAGCCCGTGTCACGGTTGCGCCTCTGAGAGCTCTGGTATTCCTGCAGACCAGTCTCGACATTGATGGACTTATTCACCAAGGTGGCGAAATCGGCGAAGTCATGCACTAGAAGTGCGAGCTTGATGTCAGCTTGTAGTCCATCACGGAACTTCTCCTGTCTGCGTGCATCAGTTGCAATGTCTTCTTCAGCATAGCGGGACAAGTCCAGAAACTCCCGCTGATAAGCTTCAACAGTTTTGTTGCCTTGGGTGAGGTTGCGGAACTCACGCTTCTTCCGGTCCATGACTCCCTGAGGAATGAAGCGGGCACGGAAAGCTGCTTGGAAGTCTGGCCATGTGATGATTGTTCCAGCTGGCAGAGTACGCCTGTGGCTGTCCCACCATTGAGCTGCGGGTCCCTTCAAGAAGAAGGAAGCAAAATTGACATAGCTGGCAGGGGCTACATCAGCAGACTCCATCTCATAGGTGATGTCACGGAGCCAGTCATCAGCATCCAAAGGCTGAGTTGAGCTGCGGTAGATGGTTGGGTTGAGGCGTATGAAATCTTGAAGAGTCACTTGAGCTGGCTGTTGGTTCATATTGGGGCGAGGAAACTGAGCCATCATATTTTCCATGAATTGGCGGTTCAGTTCAAACTGTTGGATCATACCAGCCATGTACTCAGGTGGTGGTGGGGCATCGCCACCACGACCACGACCACCTGGTCTAACCATCCTGCTAATATATAACAGGGGTAGTTCAGCATTGAGAAAATTGGCAATGACAAGAATCATTCATGATGAAACATGCATAATGAAAGGAGCACGATAGCTACTACATAGTAGTCGGCATAGCTTACAAAAGGGGTCATGCATAGAGTTCAGTACATAGAGTTCAGTACATAAACTAAAACATCATAGGCGGCACACAGGCTCGCGGCGACTGCAACTAATACTACAAGCAAGCCTACATCAGTCCCAAGAGGTACTGTGGAGGTAATCGTAGCCCGACAGCTGGTAGTGAGGTAATGGATAATCCTCCACGTCAGCAGACTGGGGGCCGCGGATACTCAGGTGTAGAGCCCGACGCTCAGGTGGCAGAAGAGGACCAAGTGCGGGAGAGTAGCCTCCCACTTCTGGCCAACCGACACCGTGGGGCATCACGGTCCTGGCTGGGTAGATCGCAGCACGCGGTACCTGTCCAGACCGGACAAAGGGGTGCAGCAGCGTCAGAGCACGGTAAAGGTGCTGACGGGTGGTGTACATCTCGTGGCGAAGAGCTCGGTTAGCTCGATCCAGCCCATCAGCATGCAGAACCAGGTGCTGATGGTAGAAGGGCTCCCGGGTGACAGTGGAGTAGGCAGCAGTATAGTATCCCTCCGTACCAACATCAGAGGCGATAGCAATGTGCCTGAAAGGGGAGGTGTCCAGCTCATGATACTCTCCACGAAGACGTGTCAGAGCAGCATAGGCTGCATCGTGGACAGCCATATCGATGGTCACACCAACACCATGTGCGGTGTGCAGCACAGTAGTGGAGTCGTACTCCCGAGAGTAGAGGTGGACGATGGCACGGTACTGCTCCTGGTTAAAGTCCTGGAACTCCTCGTAGACGGTGAACTCAGGGTGCCAGCGATAACCCAGATAGGTCATCATCTCAGCTAGCACCGCAGGTGATCCCGAGGCACCAATGGCCATCGTGTGGCGAACAACCTGCCTCGTGGGTTCCATCTGAAAGCAAAGACGTTTCAAAGGAGTCAAATGACAGTGTGTGCATTGTTCAAAATACTATTCTAAGAAACAACTATGGCTTATCCATCTTTGGGGTGAGCGCGGTCACGGGATCCTAGTGTTAGAGTTAGTAAAGTCGTTTAACCCGAGTAGAAGAGAGTTCAGAGTCCCAGAGTAAAGGTCGAGGAGTAAAAGATCCTAGTACCACCCAATGGCGACGTGGGCCCGTAAGCCGCACAACCATGTTAGTAAAAGTTTTGCAATGTCTAGACTCGACTTCGGCCAAGGAGTGTGGAAGGGGGTTCCTACAGGCAGTCGGCTCTGATACCAACTTGTGACGCCCCCGATTTGACCGTACACTAATCATGCACGCAAATGTGTACGATCACGATCAGGGACTCACGGGAAGATATCACAACACAACTCTAAAACATAAATAAGTCATACAAGCATTATAATACAAGCCAGGGGCCTCGAGGGCTCGAATACAAGTGCTCGATCATAGACGAGTCAGCGGAAGCAACAATATCTGAGAACAGACATAAGTTAAACAAGTTTGCCTTAAGAAGGCTAGCACAAAGGTAGCAACGATCGAAAAGGCAAGGCCTCCTGCCTGGGACCTCCTAACTACTCCTGGTCGTCGTCAGCGGCCTGCACGTAGTAGTAGGCACCTCCAGTGCCGTGGGAGTCGTCGTCGACGGTGGCGTCTGGCTCCTGGACTCCGACATCTGATTGCGACAATCCGGTATAGAAAGGGGAAAAGAGGGAGAAAAGCAACCGTGAGTACTCATCCAAAGTACTCGCAAGCAAGGAGCTACACTACATATGCATGGGTATATGTGTAAAGAGGCATATCAGTGGACTGAACTGCAGAATGCCGGAATAAGAGGGGGATAGCTAGTCCTGTCGAAGACTAAGCTTCTGGACATCTCCATCTTGCAGCATGTAGAAGAGAGTAGATTGAAGTCCTCCAAGTAGCATCGCATAGCATAATCCTACCCGGCAATCCCCTCCTCGTCGCCCTGTTAGAGAGCGATCACCGGGATGTATCTGGCACTTGGAAGGGTGTATTTTATTCAGTATCCAGTTCTAGTTGTCATAAGGTCAAGGTACAACTCCGGGTCGTCCTTTTACCGAGGGACACGGCTATTCGAATAGATAAACTTCCCTGCAGGGGTGCACCACATAACCCAACACGCTCGATCCCAATTGGCCGGACACACTTTTCTGGGTCATGCCCGGCCTTGTAAGATCAACACGTCGCAGCCCCACCTAGGCTCAACAGAGAGGTCAGCACGCCGGTCTAAACCTATGCGCGCAGGGGTCTGGGCCCATCGCCCTATGCACACCTGCACGTTGCGAACACGGCCGCGAGCAGACCTAGCAACCCACACGATCACGGCGGTTACGTCAAAGCGATCCAACACGGCGCGCGCCACTCAGTCGCTGACGTCAAAAGAGCTTCGGCTGATACCACGACGTCGGGATACCCATAACTACTCCCACGTAGATGGTTAGTGCGTATAGACCAAATGGCCAGACTCAGATCAAATACCAAGATCTCGTTAAGCATGTTAAGTATCTGCGAACGCCGACCAGGGCCAGGCCCACCTCTTACCTAGGCGGTCTCAACCTGCCCTGTCGCTCCGCCACAAAGATCCACTTGCGGGTACTCCTACGAGCCGACCCGACTTTAGTCATCACATGTGTCATGTATATAGTATATAAGTATATGCCCGTGATCACCGCCCAGGTGATCACGGCCCGATAGTATAGCACAGCAGACGGACAAGAATGTAGGGCCACTGATGGAAATCTAGCATCCTATACTAAGCATGTAGGATTGCAGGTAAAGGTAGTAACAATAGTAGCAAGGATAGGCTATGCATCAGAATAGGATATCGAAAAGCAGTAACATGCTACACTACTCTAATGCAAGCAGTAGAGATTAGAGTAGGCGATATCTGGTGATCAAAGGGGGGGGCTTGCCTGGTTGCTCTGGCAAGTAGGAGGGGTCGTCGACTCCGTAGTCGAACTGGGCAGCAGCAGTGTCGGTCTCGTAGTCTACCGGAGAGAAGGGGGGAAGAAACAGTAAATACAATGCAAACATAAGCATGACGATGCGTGACATGATAATGAGCGGTGCTAGGGGTGCCCTAACGCGACAGTAGGTGGTACCGGTGAAGGGGGGGGAACATCCGGGAGGTATTCCCGATGTTTCGCGTTTTCGGACAGACGGACCGGAGGGGGAAAGTTGCTAGTTCGATAGGTTAGGGAGGTGTGGTGGATGAACGGACTGCGTATTCGGATTCGTCTCGTCGTTCTGAGCAACTTTCATATAGAAAACAATTTCATCCGAGTTACGGTTTAAAAGATATGAATTTTCAAAGTTTATTTGAATTTCTGGAATTATTTATATTCAGAAAAATGAATTATGACATCAGCATGAGGTAATGCTGACGTCAGCAGGTCAACTGGTCGGCTGACCAGTCAAACCAGACAGGTGGGTCCAGTGGGACCCACATGTCAGCCTCTGTTAGTCTAATATCTATTTAAACTAATCTAACAGTATAATTAGAGGGGTGGGCCCCATATGTCAGTGAGTGATTAGTTAAAATAATTATTTTTATTTATAAAACATTTTCTGTTTAATTTTCTTTTTTAGTTTTTGCGGCGGGGCCCGCATGTCAGTGACTGGGCCTGCCCAGTCAGCAGTTGACTGGGTCAACCCAGTCAACTGGGCCCGTGGGGGCCACTGGCAGTGACCCAGGGGTGGGGCCCGGCCGGCCACGTCGGCAGGGCACCGGAGAGGGGCTCCGGCGAGCTCCAGCGCGACGGCGATGCGCGGGTGAGCTTCGGGTTTCGCCCACAGTGGGTTTGCGGGGGCGGGGCTGGGCGCGTACGACGCGGCTCGACGTCGCGCGTCCAACGGCGGTGGCCGGAGGGGCTGGAACGGCCGGAGACGTGCGCTACGAACTCGCCGGCGGCGAGGAGCTACGGGTGCCCGAGGGGAGCTACGCTAGAGCGCGCGAACGGCCGAACTAGCTAGCTAGGTGGGTGCGGCACGGTGCGGTCGGGCTAGCGGGCCAACGCCCGTGACCATTTGGTCACCGGAGACACGCCGGCGGCGAGCTCCGCGGCGTGGCTTTCGGGCGCGCGCGGGGAAGTAGCTACGGAGCGCGAGCGAGCTAGCGGAGAGAGGGAGGAGGTAGAGGAGCTCACCGCGCGGCGCAAGAAGGGCCCGTGGGTGCTTAGGAGCAGCAGGTCGTCGCCGGGGAAGAAGGGGG